>NC_092193.1:590000-635000 GCF_043641665.1 Enoplosus armatus | reverse complement strand
TACCAAGCAGCGCTGGTTACCTAAACAGGAAATAAATACCTACAAAATAAAAGCACAGATAAAAACAACATGAAATGATATTCCATACTAAAACTGATTCCCGCCGGGTCACCCCCCTCTCTTGTCTCTCTTCAAGCAGTCCAGGTTTACAGTTTACATGTTTACAAAAGCCCATGGTGAAGCATGGTGAATAAATCCAACAACAGACACGCACATTAACATGTCTTTATCTGATGCTGTCCTCACTCTGGTGTGTCCTCCCCTGCAGGTAAATACATAACCTTCATCATGGACCCTTTACTCTATCCAAACATCGTCAAACATGGCCGGCAGCTGGACTTCCACGAGTTCACCAACAAGGTGGCGCCCTACACCTTCGGGTACCCGCCCGTCATCGGCGGGAAGTACCCCGGCCTGCGGGAGCAGATCAGCCGCTCCTTCCAGCTCCTCCAGGGAGACAGCCTCACGGCCCTGACAGAGAGCATGATGGGTAACCTCATGCTGGTGTTTCGTCAGGACCACTTGGATGAGAGGTTAGGGGGGGAGGGCGGCTGGAAGAGCGGCAGCATGTACGAATTCTGTAACTCGGTCATGTTCGAGGCCACGCTCCTCACCATGTATGGCAGGCCAGCGTCCGCCAGCCGCCACAGCGGGATCGGCGTGCTGCTGAAGGACTTTATGAGGTTTGACACCATGTTTCCACTGCTGATCGCTCAGATCCCCATCTGGCTTCTGGGACAGACCAAGACGATCCGCGAGAAGCTGATCAACTACTTCCTGCCACACAGGATGTCGTGTTGGTCCAACACTTCACAGTTCATCAAGAGACGATCGGAGCTGTTTGAGCAGCAAGACGCGCTGAGGGACGTCGACAAAGCAGGTAGACGAGACAAGTTAGATCATTATTTATTATTTATTTAAGTCCTCATACCCAAACCACAAGTCGATCATTTGTGACTTCTGAACAGCTCAGGTGATCTGCCACCTCTATGGTTCAGGTCTCTTTAGGTAAGGTAATCAGAACTACTTGGTTAAGGTTCATGAAAGTGTGAGGATGTCTGGTCCTGAAACCGACGTGACCGCGATCTGTTAGAGAAGACGTCTCACTCTGTTGGAGTTGTTAAACTATAGAAACACAGTGGTGTTACAGAGTGGAGGGTCTTGCCTCACAAACTATCTTTGGTGGAGTGCAGACTCCGACTTGTGAGCACTTTAACAGCAGAAGAGTTTAAGTTTAGCCAGCCATCGAGTTACTCAGAATCTAGTCTCTCTAGCCAGACCCTCTCCACACTTTGTTGACATGTCTGGCTCAACCCATCGTTGTTCTGGGATAGAAGATAAAAACGCTCTGGCTTGTTTGTTTTTCTTTGAACCAATCACAGTCATCTTGGGCGGCGCTGAGCCCCTCATGCAGCGATGGAAAATAGTGTTTGGGAGGAACTAGTTTGTGGACCATTTGCTCATGGGGAGACGAGCCCTCTCATTAAAATGGTTAAATCCCTGCTAAATAAAATGAAATATAAAATAGTAAACAACGTATGTAGACTGTGTGATTTTAGAATAAGACAAACATAAGTTTGGATGGGGATTGGCTCGGGACATCTCTAATTCATAATATTCAGACGACCACAAGAAAACTGCAGAGTTGGATAATTCCTCTTTCATATTATTGTCGATAGTAAAAGTATTGATTCGTACAGCTTTAAAGGAGGAACGGGAGCTTAACTTCTGCTGTCTGAGAGCAGATTGTCCTCGATGATCTGCAGAGAACTCATTCTCTGATAATTCATCAAAAAATGAGCTGCACAATATTCTGATCATCAAGTGCTTTATTTTATTACTCCCCCATGTTACTCTGATAAACTTTAATACTTTCACATTTGAAAATGTTAACATGACAGTATTTCACAAATACAGTTCACAAACAATAAAAAAGATGTTTGGTGTCTCAGTTCATGTAAATGAGATAAAAAAATATAAAATACAACAAATAGAGTTAATTCCCTAAACTACAATATTTGCTACTACATCAAATATGTTTTCGTGACTTTTCTTTGGATAATCTCCTCACTGTTTTTCTTAGAAACCTTCCAGAACAGATGTTTGGGGGGGCGGATTGTGCAACTCTCACCACAGAGCCTCCAACGATGTCCTTCAGTGGCTGTTTGTCTGCTTTTGATCTGGAGTTTAATGAAAAACAAAATCTCAGTGATTCCTTTGAGATTTCAATATGGAACTCATTTGTTTCCTGTTCGTTCTGCTCTGTATTGTTCTGCACTGAACTCTTTACTGTTCTCTTCTGAACGTCTGTCCTCCTCTCTGCTCCCGTCTCAGAGGTGTAACTGCAGGATGACATGTGGGAGACATTTAGCTGAGATGTGGGAGGGTTTTGGGTGAGATGTGGGGGAGGTTTGGGAGGGCTGGACTGGGACAATCTCCACACATTCACAACAGACCTCGTGTACTGGAAGAAGTGTTGACCTGTTCACTGTTGATGTCAGTAACATATCTTTAAGTTTTATTACTTCACACAAAAGCTGCTTCAAAAAGCATGTCAAATATTTCAGTTTCAGGAGTTAGTCAGTGTCACTCCCATAATTAAAGCTACAAGAATAAATCTTCATGTCTGTAATGTTTGTTTTTCAGCTGCGGATCCTCAGACCCTGACGGGATCTCTGGATCACTTCCACATGACAGAACAGAGTCTACATGATTTACTGTCATTAAGTGCTTGTGTCATTTATTAGTCCTGCATCCGTTTTCTCCTTTTACTGCGCTCCCTCTCCAGGCCGGTCTGGGTCTGGGTTTGGGTTTGGGTGAGGTGTGACATCCTGTATCTTGTACTACAGACAACCCCCCCCCCCTCCTCCCCCCACCTTCTGACTTTCAGCTCATCACTTTGCCATCCTCTGGGCATCTGTGGGGAACACCGTCCCAGCCACCTTCTGGGCCATGTACCACCTGGTGAGTCAGCCTGAGGCTCTGGAGGTCGTCCGCCAGGAGATCCACGAAGTCCTGAGACTCAGTGGAGTCAAGTTCAGCAGCAACAAAGACGTGACGCTCAGCAGAGAACAGCTAGAGAAGCTTCTCTATCTGGGTAAGTTTAGGGGAATGTTAGGACTGTTCTGAGAAGCTTGATAAATAAAGACCCTGACCTTCGTCCACAGAGAGCGCCATCAACGAGAGCCTCCGTCTGTCCTCGGCCTCCATGAACATCCGTGTTGCTCAGGAGGACTTCAGTCTGCGGCTGGACGGCGAGCGCTCGGTGGCCGTCAGGAAAGGAGACATCATCGCCCTCTACCCTCAGAGTATGCACATGGACCCCGAGATCTACGAGGACCCACAGGTACGACTGATCGATCACTTATCAATTACCTTCAACGCACTGTAAATGTGATGGACTCATTAAACATTATGAAGTTGAGGTGTTTTAATGGGATTTTAAGGGGATACTTAATGGATAAGTTAATGGCTTGTAATATATTCAAGTATTTATTTTATTTATTTTATTTTTTTTACACATTAAGGACTTTTTAAGGTTTTAAATTTGAGCTAATAACACAAATGTATTAATTATACACATTTAATTTATTCCATAAAAGGTATAAAGGATCCTTTTCAATTAAGGTGACAAGTCAGAGATGACTTTTATGTTATTTGGTTATTTTTAACAGGTTTAAGCAGATTTAATTAAAATCAGGGTAAATATGTGATAAATGTATAATGATGAAGTTTTATCATTGTGTCATAGATTATATGGCGAACAGACATCATATACCAAACATTATGAGATTATAAGACTTTTAATGTCAACAGCAACAAAATGTATAAATGAGTAATAAAGCATATGCAACTAAAGCCTTCTAGAGAAATCTAAGTAAAGTCAGTTAACAGGACTCTCTTCTCGACTTCAGAGACAAAACTAGCAAACTTCAAAACATCAACAGTAAACCAACATTTCAGTTTTTGATCGTGTGCTCCAGAATACTTCAGTACTCTGTCATCATACAGTACAGTCCACTACGCAACGCTCCCACATACCCACAATCCAGTTCTTCATTGCACCAATGAAAGTCTTTGGCCTCTGGATGATTTGAGAAGTGGTTTAATAGAGAACCCGGACTCCGACGGTTCAGGTCAGTAGTGTAACTGGGTGCGTACACTGTTTTCATGCACAGACCAGCCCGCACAGAACATCAGACAGATCCATCCACTGTCCAAGTGATGACACAGGTGAATACGCCACAGCTGTTTTAGTCCACTTCATGTCACTGACAGGCTTTCCACCTAAAGGCACCCAAAGAGGCTGACAGTGAGTGATCCGTGTCCTCTCTGTCTGTATGGATGTATTATTAATAATATTAATGATGCGGCTGTCAGTTTGTCCCAGTGGTCACTCGGGGTACTGCAGCTCATTATTAAGCTGTCACTATCTGCAAAACTGTGGACCTCCAACTGCAAACAAGCTCAATTACTTTTGTATTGTGAATGTTTAATCCTACAAAAGCTATTTTTATGAACATGACGTCATCTCAATGTAAAGTCTCTGGGCTGAGCGGGACCAGCAGGCGAAACACTACTGAGCATGTGCAGTGCATCGCACAACATGGAAGTAAACCTGGTCTTTTGACGTATGCGCTCACCGAACAGTTTTCAATCAAGTGCGCCATCTTTGAGTCTGGTATGCAGTTGTTATAATACGTGAGAGACGCAGTGTGTTGTTGTTTCTGTACCGTCAGAAGTTCCAGCTCGGCCGCTACATTCAGGACGGCAGAGAGAAGACAGACTTCTACAAGGACGGACAGAAGCTGAAGTATTACCGCATGCCGTTCGGCTCCGGCTCCTCCATGTGTCCCGGACGACACTTCGCCATCAACGAGATCAAACAGTTCCTGTGTCTCCTGCTGCTCTACTTCGACCTGCAGCTGGAGGAAGGTCAGACCAGAGCCACTCTGGACTCCCGCAGAGCCGGACTGGGCATCCTGCTGCCCACCACGGACGTACGCTTCCGCTACAGACTGCAAACAGTCGAACCGGGACAGAACCCAATGAGGGCGTGAAAACAACAACACACAATACATACGAGTCTGTACATTTGTGTCAACACAATTATTATTAATTAAAATTAAAATTAATTTAATTGGGTTGTGGTGGAGGTTTTGTTCATCCGCCTAAAGGTGGGATGTAACACTCCTGTTGGTGTGCCCTGTTCTATAGTGGTCTGAACGCCCAATACTCGTTTCATATGTTTAGTGGTTTGGACCAGGACAACACTTCCCAGGACTACTCTGTAATCATTTGTCAAAAACCTGGCACAAAGTAAAAGCCTTTGGTTTTCTGAGATACTGAATTTTGGGTTTTCATTAGCTGTAAGCCATAATCATCTAAATTAAAAGAAGTAAAGGCTTGAAATATTTCACTCGGTGTGTAATGAATCTATATAATATGAGTTTCACTTTTTGAATTGAATTACTGAAATAAATTAACTTTTCCTCAATATTCTAATTCATTGAGATGCGCCTGTGTATAGACAGTTGGCAGGAAATGTAGCCAAAGATGCATCAATGGTCTGTGGCCGGAAGTGAATGTAGTAAATGAATGGAAGTGGAAAGGTGTCATTTTTGGTGCAAACGGTCCTTTTTACGTTACGTCTGACAGTTTCGTAGCATCTGTAATTTATGTGTATGGTGTTGCCAATGATGCATACAGTCTGAATATTCTTTAACTATCCAGGGGACTCGGTTAAATTAGCCCACTGTGACTAACTACTTGTTAAATTGTGTGTTGTAGCCGAGCTGTGTGCTATCGGATATTGGCTGCTATTGCATTTATTATGAATAATCTGTTATTAATGGCCTCCTTGTATTGTTCATCTTTCAGAACCACATACGCACAATGTCACATTAAAGTGCAGTAAAGTGATCAACTGTCTCAGGAATCATTGCAGTCTTGGGGGAACATTGGGATGCACACTCGACGATCATAACGAAGAGTAGCCAGCCTTCATCCGGTCATCAAGCCTTCGCAACAGTTCAGGACGTGTTTAGCCTAGCTTAGCACAAAGGCTGGAAGCAGGGGGAAACTGCTAACCTAGTTCCATCAAAAGAGAAAACATCCACTTTCCAACAACTTCAAAGCATTTGTTAGCATGTTTTAATGCTAACCAACAGTATAACACGCCACACTGTTAGCTTTCTACGAGAAAGACACAGTCCAGACACAGTTAGCTCTATAGCTACCATTAACCAGCCAACTAAAGATTAGCATTGTGCCATAAGTGGTTAGCTTAGAGTGCAAACTGCATAATCTGTCTCAAAGTATAGCACTTAGCAGATACTAGATGTTAGTAAAATGCTAAATTAAATGGCTGCTTTTATGGCATTTAACAGATACATTATCATGATTGAAAATGGTAGCATTAGCAAAATGCTGAGTCTGTCTGTCTGATTTACATGTTATTTATTGAACAGATGTTAAAAAAAGAGACATTGAGGTTTTAGCAGCAGTTAGCTATTTGTTGACCAACAACCAGCGGCTGCAGTGACTGCATGCAGCGACTGCATGCAGCATGTCTAAAGTCCTGAACTCATAGTGGAGCTGATGGTCTGAGCTCTGATCTAACTCTGTTGTTCACTAGACCAGCAGACTACAGGATTACTGCTGCCTTGCTGGTTAGCTAACAACAACATCCAGTTCTAATAATATGTCAATAGTGGGTGTCTGCTCCAAGATTAACAAGAGGATTTCCTATAATGTGGGATTGATCCTTCAGTGCTGCTGCCATGAACAGTGTGACTGGGTAACTTTAAATATTCAGCGAATCAGATGGCATCTGTAAAAAATGATAATCCAATAATCCAGATGATAGAAAATTCCTGAGGATAATGTGAAGTTGTCCACACTTTTAAAAGGAACTGTGATGTAAAACATGCAGTTTGTCATTAATAGAAAAGGACAAGCAGCTGATTTTCTGAGAATTCACATATAGACATGTTTACTGGTATGTGTGGTTTTAATATTTCACATATGCTTTGTTGTTAGGTTTAGGCTAAATATACTGTGTGTTGTGTGAAATGCTTTTTTCCACTGTACTGTTTAATTCATTATTTAATTAAACAGTACAGTGCTGTGATGGTGCTGTGCTGAGTGTTCTGATGTGATGTAGATGTAGTTTTCTCAGATGATTCAGCTGCAGATTATTCTTGCTAAATTTCTCATTGAAACCGTCTGGTTCCAAACCTCTTTCATTTTGTTCCCGCCATGAGTGGCAGCACTGACTCAACTGCTGCTCTGGTCAGCGAGGGACGAAGAAATGATCTGCCATCTTGGATTTTCTTGTAACTTTAACAACAAACACCTGAATTTCAGCGGACAAAGTCGTGTTTTTGTCACTTTACAGCGGCCTGACCTCGATGTTTTTCTGCTGCTGAGACCCTGGCAGGTTCACCTATCACAGGGTGAGTTTGTATTTAGACATTCTTCTATTAGCAAACTTTATAAGCACTGAACTGCTGAAATGTCCCGGTTCACAACTGGACGGCGATGCATATGATGGTCCTGGATCAGGGATTATTACGTTTTGTTATAATTGGCTATGTTTCGAGCTATCATGTATTCTGATTCTGTATTTCTCCACTGAACTTATGATCCTGTTTTGTACTTTTCTACTGAGCACAATGTACTGTATGTCCTTGAAGATAATATGACTGGTTAGAACTGGTTTTCATACCAGGAGATAGCTGAAACTCCTCTATTTTATTAGCCAAATGCAAAACTAGTGAAAAACAGTCAGAAAAGATGAGGAGGGAAAAAATGTCAGTGGCCTCCACCTGGAAAACCATTCCTGTTTTGGGGGTCGTCTCATTGTTGCCCCTCTAGTGCACCTGTTGTTAATTTCATTAACACCAAAGCAGCTGAAACTGATTAACAACCCCCTCTGCTACTTAACTGACCAGATCAATATCCCAGAAGTTTCATTAACTTGATGCTATACTCTGATTAAAAAGTGTTCCTTTCATTTTTTTGAGCAGTGTATATATATATATATATGTATTTATACGTATATATACAAAAAAATTATTAGACCATTCTTGTTTTCTTCAATTTCTTGTTCATTTTAATGCCTGGTACCACTAAAGGTACATTTGTTTGGACAAATATAATGATAACAACAAAAATAGCTCATAAGAGTTTAATTTAAGAGCTGATATCTAGCCATTTTCCATGGTTTTCTTGATAATAACCAAAATCACTTCAGTTCTTACATCAATAGCTATGGCATTGTACTGACAAAAACAGTGCTTTTAGGCATTCCATGTTTTCTTTTCTGTCTGTTTTAGTCACATGATACACACAGGAGTTAGTACTTGATTGCATAACCATTGTTTTTGATGGCTGCAGCCATGCGTCTTGGCATGCTCTCCACCAGCTTCTGACATTGTTCTGCTGTCACAGCAGCCCATTCCTGTTGCACAAATTCAAACAAATTTGCTTTGTTTTTGGGCTTGTGGTTCTCCATTTTGAGTTTGATGATTTTCCACAGGTTTTCCATTGGATTTAGATCTGGTGATTGAGCAGGCCAAGGCATGGTTCGAATGTTCTGGTTCTCCATCCAGGCTTTAACTGACCTTGCCGTGTGGCAAGGGGCATTGTCTTGTTGGAAAATCCAGTCATTCGAGGCAGGAAAGAGATTTCCAGCTGATGGAAGAAGACTGTTTTCAAGAGTAGCCCTGTACATGACCTGGTTCATTCGCCCTTCACACAATTGCATTTGCCCTGTTCCACCCATACTGAAACAACCCCAGATCATCACTGATCCACCCCCATGTTTTACTGTAGGGGCAAGACAGTCTGGTTTGTAGGCTTCTCCAGGCTTCCTCCTAACCAGTAAGTTGGCTGGAGTGGGCATCAACTCAAAATTGGATTCATCACTGAAGAGAACCTTAGCCCAATCATCAACAGTCCAATCCTTGTGATCCCTAGCAAAGAGTAACCAGGCCTTCCTCTGCCTTTCGTTGATGAAGGGCTTCTTCCGTGCCCTGTGTGACTTCAGACCAGCTTCAAGAAGTCGGTTTCGAGCTGTCCTTGCCGAACAAGTCACATTTCTCGACAGTGCCCACTCATTTTTAAGGTCCCTGGAGGTCTGACGACGATTCCTGACACAGGAACGGATGAGTGCACGGTCATCTCGTGGGGTAGAAAGACGTTTCCTGCCTCGACCAGCTAGCAATTTGGTGGTACCATGTTCGGCTTGTTTTTTCTTGGTGTAATGAACGGCTGTCTTGGAGATCTTCAGTTTTTGGCTACCTGTCTCTCACTCATGCCAATTTCCAGCAGTGCCAAGATGGCTGCCTTTGTGGCTTCACATAATTCTTTTGTTTTAAGCATTATGTGAGAGCTGACAACTTCTGAGTTGTGCTACGGCTTGAATGTAAGCAGGAAACCACTCCAGGCCTTTGCATGTGCAGTGCTGCTTATGACATGAAATGGCCTCTTATATACCCTGGGAATACAATTAAGCTGAAGCATGTCAAATAGGACATAAAGTATTATGTAACCAGCTGCATTTTTTGTCGTGTTCATTGTATTCTTCAGGTAATATACCTTTAGTGGTACCAGGCATTAAAATGAACAAGAAATTGAAGAAAACAAGGGTGGTCTAATAATTTTTTCCATGACTGTATATATATGTATATATGTATGCATATATATGTATATACAGTATGTATGTGTATGTGTATATGTATGTATATGTATATATATAAACATCCAGATCAACAGTCAGTTCCTTTGTCTTTGTCAGGTTGAGCTGCAGGTGGTTCTGCTCGCACCATGTGACAAAGTTGTCCACAGCAGCCCTGTACTCCTCTTCATCACCTTCACTGATACATCCAACTATTGCTGAGTCATCAGAAACCTTCTGAAGATGGCAGGTCTCAGTGCAGTAGCTGAAGTCCGTGGTGTAGACGGTGAAGAGGAAGGGAGAGAGGACAGTCCCCTGCTGACCACTCTGTCTGACACACAGTGTTGTAAGCACACATACTGTGGTCTGCCAGTCAGGTAGTTGACAATCCAGCACACGAGGGGGGCATCCACCTGCATCTCCGTCAGCTTCTCACCCAGTAGAGCCGGACGGATGGTGTTGAACGCACTGGAGAAGTCGAAAAACATGACTCTCACAGTGCTCGCCGGCTTATCAAGGTGGGCGTAGACGCAGTTTAGCAGGTAGATGATGGCATCCTCAACTCCAAGTCGGGGCTGGTAGGCGAACTGAAGGGGGTCCAAGTGTGGCTTGACCAAGGGCCGGAGCTGCTCCAGGACGAGTCTCTCCAGGGTCTTCATGATGTGGGAGGTCAGTGCCACGGGTCTGTAGTCCTTGGAGCCACTGGGACGCGGCGTCTTTGGCACAGGAACGAGGCAGGACGTCTTCCACAGCACGGGGACCCTCTGAAGACTCAGGCTCATGTTGAAGACGTGGTGAAGTACTCCACATAGCTGGGGGGCACAGGCTTTAAGCACCCTGGGGCTGACACCATCAGGGCCTGCAGCCTTGCTTGACTGGAGTCTCATCAGCTGTCTCCTAACATGGTCGGCAGTGAAGCACACTGTAGAGGTGACTGGCGGGGGAGGGGTGGAGTCGTCAGGTTGAAGAGTGCCGTCAGCCTGGGGGACGAGGTGTGAGGACAGCTCTCACAGGGGGGTGGGGGGCTGTGAGGAGCAGGAGGGGGAGGGGGCAGTGGAATAGGTGAAGGTTGGAGGCAGACAGCAGAAGAGTCATGGGGGAGTTGAGCAGGGCCCACAGAGTCAAATCTGTTGAAAAACAGATTCAGTTCGTTGGCCCGGTCCACACTGCCTTCAGCTCCTCTGTTGTTGGTCGGCCTGAAACCCGTGATGGTCCTCATTCCACTCCAGGGAGAGGAGCAGTATGCATCCTTCACGTTAGCATACAGCAAGTCCAGGGTCCTCTCCTCTCTAGTGGGACAGCTCACATACTGTGTGAAGGTGGGAAGTGTCTTAGCCATGGTGACGTGGTCGAAGTCACCCGAAATAGCAATGAGTACATTCGGGTGTTGAGTCCGTAGACGGGCTATGGTGGAGTGAATGACGTCACACGCCAACGTCGGGTTGGCAGAGAGGGCGGGGGGGGGGGGTGTAAACAGTCACAACAGTGGCATGTGAGAACTCCCTGGGCAAATAATACGGTCTGAGTCCAACAGCCAACAGTTCAACGTCCGGGCAACAGACACGATCCTTGATGGTGATGTGGGAAGGATTGCACCACCTGTTGTTCAAGAGAATGGCAAGCCCCCCTCCTTTACGCTTACCGCTCCCGGTGCAATCCCTGTCGGCCCGGACAGTCTGAAAGCTGGAAACGTTGTCGTCGGGAATGTCCTGGAGCAACACTCCCGGTACTCCCTCTGACTCCTGGCCAGCGCCGTTAGCTCGTCCATCTTGTTTACCAGCGATCTCACGTTGCCCATGATGACAGAGGGGAGACACGGCTGATATCTCCTCTTTCCATAAGCCTCTGTTGTCTCGACCCACCTCTCTTCCCTCGTCTCTTCGTTCCCCCTCTGCATCCTCTGCGTGTTTTTCTCCAGATTTCAGCGGGGATCTCCGATGATCTGGTCTCCAAGCCGGCCGGCTTCAGAGCGATCAGCTGATCTCTGGAGTAAACAAAGCGGGCCAGAAGTTGCTGTGCGACTGTCCGATGTTTGAATGAAAGTAATTCTAGGGTGAAAAAACGTACCAGAACTCTCTCCTCCAGCATGTTAGGAGAGGGCACAACTTCAAAAGTCAGTACGTAAAAAAGTTCTGAGTTCAATAAAGGAATAAAGGAGAAAAAGAAGAAAACAAACAGGAGCGACTGTAACAGGCTGTATGCACGGTCGGCGCATGCGTCTCAGCACCAGGGATGATTGTCTGTCTGCTGTAAGTAAGATATTGATGAATATGTATGAACAGTCTCTCAGTGTGTGTAAGAATATTGAGAAACTCGTCATCCATATAAACTGGATTTGAATTTTTAAATTGTCTGTCGTCTTCCAGCAAAAACAAATACATTCATAATTGTGCTTTGATGTGTTAACACGTAGACCAACAGAATATCCATAAGAATGTTGCCTCCACCCCTTTATAGACATCATCAGTACCTTGGTAGACATTCAGGGGCTGACCAGAATGAATGGAAACACTTTTACGATCTAAATATTACAACTGTGATGAAACGATTTCTACCCCTTGTCATTTGTGAGCCCATATTTTGATTTCATATTGTAAAGTACGTTACATGAGCAGGTGAGTTAAACGCACACCAGACCTGCAGTTGTTATTATTGTGTCAGCATACCAAGACGATCAGTTTATCAGTCAGCTAGTGTGGATCCAGTTCATCAGTTCTATGTGTTGATCAGTTTCACTTTATGCAACAGTTGAGCCCTTTATCTTATCTTATTTTTATTAATCTTGTAGTTTTTGTCACATAGAGCACGATGTTGCTTTTGTATCTCTGTATCTTTGAGATCTCATGTTAGATTCAGGCTTTATGTCACGTTGATGATTTAAGAACTGAAGGGCTCTGCTGCACTAACAGCAGCAAGCTTCAACTGGAATATAAACTGTCCCCAGAGCTGTCAAACACACTGCTGCAGCTCCGCTATGAATCAAGAGATCTGTTGTTGGCACCTCTCTGTCATCGTCTTGCTTCACATGAGCTGAAACAGCAGTGCGGTCTCGGCAGCCATCCTCTTTTATCCATGTTTTTGCTTCTGACATTGGAACCTTGTGCTCAGGCAGACTGTTTATTTGCCTCAACCCAGCTGATGGAAACACACCTCATTCGCTTTCTATTTGTTGCCACATTTCTAACATGGGATTGAAATGTCCTTGATTGTGCAATCTAACAATTGTGCAAAATGATCAAATAATCGTGATCAGGCGATCATGTAATAATCGCGACAGGCCTACCTGTTTGTGATTTAAAATGCTTTAAAATTACATTTATGTCTTCAACAGTAATAATCTGCTTTGTTGTTTTGGGTTTAGCATATCTGAATGCATCAAGAGAGAAAGAAATCCAGAGGGCACGGAGAGTTGTGATTCCACAGGTTCAAGTCCAGACAGTTGCCTTTTTTGTTTTCTGTCCCTCTCTACTGTCAACTGTTCAATGAACATATACATGCAATTCAAATATTCTAAAACAGAGAAGTTGTCCAAATCTACATTTCATCATTGTCTGCCTCTTTTTGTCCGTAAGTAACTGTAACAGAAGTGCTGCCTGTGGGTGTTTGAGAATCTAAGCTCAAAGGTCCACTTACTGATTATTCAAATCTTTCAACTGCAAGCTCTGAATCATTAGTAAGTCGACCTTTGAGCTTAGATTTTACATCCGTAGTTAAAGAGCAAACTCAGAGTGTCAACACACAGAATCAAGGTGAGCAAAGATTTTCTACAAAATGTCAGAATGCTTTTTCACCTCTTGTTGCACAGTTGTGATAAGAACTGATTCATGTCATAACATAACTGGTGTTCTGCTACAGAAATGCCCTCAGTAGTTTGTGGCTATAAAAGCCAGACTTAAATCATCTTAGTTTGAAACAGTACGTGCACTAATAGTTCTACATCTTGAATAAATCTGATATCAGAGCGCTTTGTTCTTATCTTCCAGCAGCTCAGTTTACAGTGAAAACAGCCTCCTACTTTGTGTCTGAGGGTCCAGGTTCATGACTGAAGTCTGGAGGAAAACCTTTGGACCGGTCACTCTTCATACTGAAGACTCTGATCTGTCCTCCTCTTCCTCCACACAATCACTCATGTTCTGGTCTGCAGTCACTCTGAGAGGAACAGTATACAGTGTGATGAAAGAAGCCAGTCAGTTTCCTTTAGATCAGTGCTTGTTTTCTTGGGTTACTGCAGGTTTAATGTGTATTATTCAGCCAGTCAGGCTTTGTGTCCACAGATGAATCAAACCTGTAACATTTCTTTTATTTGCAGTCCACAGGGAGAGAACTGACTCGGAGACGTTGACAGTAAAAGAATATAAATGTTGGATAAACACTCACCCCACACCTGGTCAGTGTTGCTCCTCCTCTCTGTGTGTGATGCTCACATATATCAGCTGTTTAACATGACGTGTTGAGCGTCTCTCTTGGCTTGAACACATAAATTAAATAAAATGTTTTTTGGCCAAAATGTTGGTACATTATTTCATCATTCATGTTTAAATCGTAAATATTTTACAATTTAAGTGCTTTTTCTTTTACAGACTTACAGGGAACAACAACAACACAGTTAACCATCAGCTCAATACGTCTATTCTTACTTTCAGGAACATGATGGGCGAGGACCTGTTTTTGTAATTTATTTAATATTAAACAAATCACCCGCGTAAGCGTTGGCAAGGCAACTGTAAACAAGTAACAGAGTCAAATACCTCGTCAGCAGTCTTGTAATTGGTTCACTCGCTCCGTGAAAGTGTCTTTTGTCAGACGGACGCCCCTGCAATGTTACTGCTTTGGTTCACAACACCGCCGTACCGCCATTTTCCCTGAAATGTTCCTCTGTCCCGATATGGAAATTGGCAGCACAGATTTCCCTGAATATCGATCCGTGCTCCCATTCACACGCGCCCCCATGCAGGAAATGTTCCTGAACGTGTCAGGATACAATGCATGTGTGAAAGCAGCTTATGATGGTGAACACGGTAAACATTATACCTGCTTAACATCAGCATGTTCGCATTGTCATTGTGAGCATGTTAGCATGCTGATCGCAACAATTATGTCATTGCCTCACGGAGCTTCCAGCATGGCTGTAAACTCTTTGTCTTGTTGTCGAAGGTGTTGCTGCAGCTTCAGTGCCAGCCGCCGCTTTTTAAAACCATGTGTTCGCAGTGAGTTGCTCTTCTGTTTCTGATCATCACATTCAAGGACAACAGTGTCCGTCAACACCACGCTCACGACCCAGCGTAGTGCATGCTGGTACTTTAACCAAACTTTATTGTATGTATAAATGTCCTACAGAGTGTAAACACTATGTAATTAGACTGTGTGTGTCTGCATTACGTGCAGCTCAGTGAACTCGTGTGTGTGTGTGTGTGTGTGTGTGTGTGCAAGCCGTGCTGTCAGCGGGGCCGTCATGCTGCCCTCATTATTCTGTCGACACCCCTTGTACGGTAACTCAGCCTGAGTGTGTGTGTGTGTGTGTGTGCGTGTGTGTGTGTGTGTGTGTTCATGGCCTGGTGCCAAGCATAAGGCGCCACTTTATGAGTATGATGATCTCACCTCGAGCCACCTCCAAACACTGTGTGTATTCAGCAGTGTGTGTACATTTGTGCGTACAAGATGTAAAGTGTGCTTTGGCTTGTTTTATAAAGACCAGTTGTGTAAAAGAGAAAGTTTAAAATAGCTGAAGGTTGTGTGTATGTGTACTTGTGCAACTTGAAGTGAACAATTGGTCTATATGTTTATTAAACAGGTGTAGAGACAGAAATTTAAAAAGGATGTGATTTCATCAGAAGAAGGATGGACTGCTGACGAGCTGGTTAGCTAACAAGAAACAACATGTAAATCAGACAGACTTGGAGATGAAAGGCAGATGTTTTCTCCTCTGATGGAGCTAGGCTAGCAGTTTCCCTTTGCTCCCAGTCTTTGTGCTAGGCTAAACAGATCCTGGACCAATCTCTGTACTGGACGCCCAAAGATGAAACAGATCTCCATCTGAATCATCTGACTCTGGAAAAGACAGTGAACAAGAGGTTTTCACCACAGTGTTGGTGATTTGTTTTTATAAAACTGTACCTGGTGCTCCAGCATGTAAAATGTTTGTTTAAGATCGTAACTCGTAGTTTATTATCCAGCAGTTAATCTGGAACAATGACTAACAAGCGCTGACAGCAAGTACAAAGCTTTTATTAGCAGTTATTCACAACCTGTTTATCACATCCAGAGAATAAATATCAATAATAAAGTAAAATGAAGACAGGCACCATACAATCATTAAAGCCATCTGTACAGACAAACTGCTGTTATTCAAAATTACAAACTCAAGTCTCTGTGATGCGCAGGTTGATGGGTTAGTTGTTTTTAGAAGGACACTTCTCACGTTCAGCTGATAATTAACAATAGTTTGAAGAATGTCTCTTTGCTGCTAAAACGGATCCGTTTCAACTTCTAAAGGTTTTGCCACCAGGACAAAAGGAAAACTCTCGTAGACAAAAAAAACAAATACCAGCAATTCTTTAGCATGAAACTGCTTAAATATAAAGATTTAATAAAATGTAAAATACATAAATATCATCATCAGCCTTTCAAAGCTCAGTCGAATAAAGGTTGTCACCAGACAAAGACCAGCCACCACGGCTGCACTTCCTCTAATGTCCACTAGATGATGCTCCAGGAAAACTGACTGCATTGAAGTGAATGAGAAAACCCCCTCCACAAGTCCAAAATGAAGTTTTTACTAACTTCAGCTCTCGGGATATAATTTCACTTCTGATGAGTCTGAGGTGATTTTGAGAATTACTGCTACATTAAGAACATATTAAGACTTAAACAGGTTTGTATGTTTGTTCTCAACACTCTGTCGAACTCTGCCTTCTTTGCCAAATTGATGATTTTTTTTCTTGGCTTTATTAACTGACAAAGATGGATTCAAGCGGTGAACTCAAGCGCCCACGCTGTATTTACTGTCTGTGAGTTAGAGTGAGTATTTGCTTTTTGCTTTCTTCCACAGGTGGTAGCTTGTAAGAGATCCTAATACAGATCCCATGTTGGAACCAGGTGGAGACGGAGTCCTGGTCAGGCTGCTGTTCACTCTTTGTAAAGTCTCATCAAGAAACAACCGTGCCACAATTTTGTCTCAATTATCAAGGTCAGATCAGGACGTACAGGAGGTGCTGCTCTGCTCTGCATCTACACCTGGAGGTGTGTTGATGATGATGTCAAACCTCTGCTGTGATGTTTGACATTGTTTTCCTCAGAAAGAAGGTCTGTATTTGTGCAGGCTGATGTGATATCTCTCCTGAAGGTCATATACTGTTTGTGTGTTCAGACTCCCAGCAGTATCCCAGAGAACAGAGAGTCCCGCAGGACGCTGATGGTGGAGCCCGTGGCGTTGTCCACAAACACCGACACGTACTCACCAGCCTGCACAGAAAAACACAAGCTAAATGATAAATGGTCTTTACAGCTGAGTCTCATTCACACACCGATGGCGACCGAGCTGCCATGCGAGGTGCTGGTCTCCGCCGGGAGCAGCTTAGGGTTCAGGGTCTTGCTCAAGGACACTTTGACATGACGGGGGGAGCCGCCCAGACAGTTCATAAATCAAGCAAAAAGAATTAGCCAGTGAAGTGAGATTGTTTCAAAGTCTGTTTATGAGTGGAACGAAGTCTCCTTCCTGTTCAACATGTCCGTTAACAGACACGGATTTCAGTGGTAGAAAGCTCTGACAGTAGAAACAACACAACTCTGAAGGTTTCTTTCATCTCTACCTCCGCTGTATGTCAATATGTCCCACGTAAATGTGGACTTGGTTTGGGAATACTTTCAGTTGCTGCTCAGTTGCTTTAAAAGCGGCGGCAGCCTCCTGTCTTGTGGTGTGAGTGTTGGTGCTGTGTGTCGTACCTGCAGATAGAGCGTTCCTGTCAGTAAGATGCTGAACGTTCCTCCGGCAGCCGCCACACCCATCACAGACTCTACAGAGCTAACACACACACAGACAAAACACTGCATAAATATCCTCTGATAAAGAAACAGACAGGTGCCAGATTAAAGGAAGTCTCTGTGGTTTAATAGACCACACACAGCTGCAATGCACTGGACACGCGTCATGCTCTGAGAAGGCAGGTAGCTGCTGCTCACCGGGGACAGCAACAGTAACAGAAGAAGAAGAAGAAGAAGAACTCACAGGTTGCTCTGGCAGAGTGACTCGATGCAGATCGCTGCTCTCACACTGTCTCTGAGCCGGACCTGGACTCTGTCACCTGACTCTAACACGCAGACACAGTATTTAGTGAGTATGAGAGTTTATCTTTTAGAGATGAGGTCTGTCGTGTGCAGCTCTCACCTATCAGGAGGCTGGAGGTGAGCTGGTAGAAGCCGGAGACGGGTGCTGTGTATCGGCCGGTGCTGGTGTTGAAGCTCTGACCCCTCTGGAGGATCTGCTCTGAGTCTGAGGGCTGCAGGGGTCAAAGGTCAAACACAAGAATAGCAATATATAATTTGTAATCTCTCCTGTGTGTGTGTGTGTGTGTCACCTGGCTGAATGGCTGCAGCTCCAGCAGACTGCGTCGGGGGACAGTGACGGGCTGCAGGAGGCGACTGAGGAAGGAAGTGGAGACACGAGGAGGACGATCACACAGCAAACACACTCCTGCTGCCACGTCTGGGAGGAGGAGGAGGAGGAGGAGGAGGAGCAGGTAAAAGGTGTGAAGGAAGAAGAGGAGAAGGCAGAGTGGCAGAGAGGAAGAGAAGGGAAAAGGAGAAATGAGATGCGTTGATTGTTTGGATAAAGAGTTTTCAAAAATGATGTCATATTGGAAAAAAATGGCTGCGTGTGTTTGTTGGCGAGCTGCCTGCTCAGCTCTGAGACATAAACACACACACACACACACTTGCAGACAGACACAAACATTTACTGTGTGTGTGTGTGTGTGTGTGTGTGTGTGTGTGTGTGTGTGTGTGTGTGGCACAGTCCAGTCAGAAACGCCTGCAGACACACACACACACACACACACACACACACACACACACACACACACACACACACACACACACACACACGTTCAGGCTGTGGTCAGACTTCAGACTAATTTGCTATGAATTGTGGATAAATGAGGTTTTTATAGACTGTTACAGACTGACAGGTGGATCTCAGAGGGACCTGTGACCACTGCCACAAACCAGCCAATCAAAATACAGCATAAAATAACACTGACAACACAGGTGACAATGTTAGTGCCCATAGTGTCTCGGGGTACATCAGAGATGTTTTGGGGTCTAGAAGACAGAATTATTGGATTTTCTTCTGTTGTAATGAACATTATAGATAATAAAGTGACTCGACATTTAATCTACTACCTCAGAAAAAGATTGGTGTTAAGTTGCTCTTTAAAAACCAACAACATTCCCACACTTTGCCCAGATGTTTCTGCTTGTTTCCATTGTAGTGTTATGATTCACAAGGAATTCATCTGACAGCCTCAAAACTGATGTCATACGGTCTGACACAGACTGGGAGCAAGACTTAATGAGACCATTCTACACACTGCGATGCAGCATTCAGACAGGATGGAGTCAAAGTACAGAGCCTGGATGTGACGGTGGTGAAAGTACTGCTTTTAACATACGTCAGCCCACGACGACTCACATCAACATGAACCACAACCTTGTTTCCCGTCATCTCTCTACTGCCGCTAATAAAAAAGACCCTCCATTTAGAGGAGAAACTCTACTTTCTCTTTGCTTCAGGTGAGTTGAAGTGAATTTCCAGCGTTTCCATCAGTGACCTCATCGGAAGAGTTAAAGGCTGAATCCAAGCATCCGTCTGCACCTGCAGACTTCGGTCTCATCACTGTTACAATATGAAGTCGGTCACGCTGAAACAGGACTTCAGATCTCGTTGCCATGGATACTACCAACACTAACACCTCTACAGTTTACGGTCCTCGTCCTCGTCTCTCGGTCCACCATCTCATCCACATGTAGTTTGTCTTCTCTTTCTTTGTCTGTGCAGAACAATGTTCAGATCAATATCTAAATTAGTAATAACTTGATGGAGACCCTGATAATGCTGATGAAGATCAGATTCACTTCAACCTGGTGTCCTCTGTTCCGGGTTGTGATTCAGCCACTTGACACCATTTTCCTTATGTGTTAATGTTGCGACATGTTGGTTGATTACTGCAGATGTGAGGATGGATCAGTCGCTGCCACTTGACGTGCGTTGCTGCTCTGTGCAATTATGACGTTAATGTGTCAACACAATGCAATATCATTAATGTGATGACACGTTTGAATCACTAAGATTTATATCAGCATCATTCAGTCCGGACAGAAAACATCTGTGTGTTGGTGGGAAAAGTTGTCTTCAACACAGATTTGGATGCTGAAATAAAAAGCTTAAAGCAAACACATCCAAACACACACAACTGCAAAATATGAAAACACACGTAGAAGCAACCTGATGAGGAAAACAAGCATGAACAAACGTATTCACACACACACACACACACACACATGCAGAAAGTAACAAAGACACACCATCAGTCAGCAGGAATGTCAGGAATCCTGCTGCTGAGCCAAGTCACATCCACGCTCCACAAAATTACCCCTATTAAGGACTCAGACAGCCTGCCTCCACACACACACACACACACACACACACACACACACACGCCAGCCTGTATTTATATAACCTACATACAGAAAACACTGAGTGAAATGTTGTGAAAATGAAAGTGACCTGTCTGCTGTCTGGATCCACTAACTGAAGTAAACAGTACCTAAAGATGCTCTCAGCTGTTAGCATGCTAAGATTTCATCATTTTGTCCATCTTTAATAAAAACAAACAGCATGTCTGTATGTAAAAATGTGTCCTGATGACATTTAGATCCGTCTTCTCGTTCTCTGTCTTCCTTAGAAGTCAGGTGTTTCAGATGGATCAGTTTCATCTGCATCCAGTACAGAGACAGATACAGGACGTTTAGCCTAGCTTAGCACAAAGACTGGAAGCAGTGGGAAACTGTTAGCCTGATTCACACATGTTTGAACTGTTTGAACAGAACCCTCAGTTTCAGTACATCAGTGTTCAGAGAGTTCTCACCTCTCAGTTTTAGCTGCAGCTCCTGGATGAGCTCCTGTTGTTGAGGCAAGAGGGGGGCGGGGGGGCCCGGAGGCCCCTGGGGTCCCGGAGGTCCTGGAGGACCTGGAAGACCATGCTGCAGGAACACACAAACATTTAGAGATGTATATCGTGACCTTTTAATGATCAGGTCCTATTTGTGATTTGAGGGCTTTTGAGATATTGAGTTAACGTAAGTCTAAATATCAGAAGGAGTTTGTGCTCATTTCATGACATTTGAACTTTATTCCACCCTTTGCAGGTAGAGATCTGTCAGACCTTGGAGGTTCTCCTGGACCCTTTGGTTCTCCGGTTGTCCCCCTTGTTGGAGTTTCTTCTGAAGATCAACCAGGAGCTGAGAGGAGACACTCTGGACAGATCAGAGGACAGCGGCTCCTGTAGGACACAAACCACCACACAGTAGGTTCATATGTTTCATTCAGATTCCTGAAACATTAGAGTTGGTCCAGTCAGCAGTTTCACTTCTCAATCAGAGCTCAGGGTATATTAACTGACAGGTAACCATAGCAACAGCACCGATGCTTCAGCTGACTGCTGGTCAAAGACTCCAAACACACTTATAAACAGGGAAGATTCAAACACAGCAGATTTGTTCCTTTGGTCTCATCTCCAGAGTCTGTTTTCTTGGGTCAGGACTCTTCTAGCTACTTGTTTGTGTTTAATCCCCTTTAAGCTCTTAAAATGTCATTAATAAACTCCTGATGATGATGATCTGCTGAACTGAGTCATCTGGGTGAGGAAGTGTTGTTTATTGTTATTGTTTCCACGTGACGGGACTTTTATTTTATTCACATGCAAAAAAATCCTGGTTTGCCAAAATGATGAGGAATGAAAAAGACTTCTTGCATTGAAATGGCCTCAAAAATCAGTCTAATAATTCTATAAATGCTGGGCTGACCATTATTCTCATTGTTGATTGCCCATTATTTTCATGATTAATCGATTAACAGTTTGGTCAATAAAATGTCAGTGTCGATATTTTGTAAAATACAATGTTGGTGGTGTTTTTGCTGTCTATTAATAGAGCAAAGCGCCTCTGTTTGACAGATTTGCCTAAAAGATGAACCATTAATCAATTATCAAAATAGCTGACGTTTCATTTCCTGTCGATCGACTGCTTGTTGTTTTTATATTGATTGTGAATGTAAACGCGTCCATATTTCAGGAAACCATCGATGGCGACTTTGAGCTTCCTGCAGGAACATTTGTGGGTTCTGCTGGTCGTAAAATCTTACCAGGATCTCAGTGCTGACGGCCTCTTCCTCCTCCAGGATCTCCTGACTCTCCTCACTCTCCACCTCTTCGACGCTCGCTGCCTCCGTCTTCATCATCATCATCATCATCATCATTAGCCCCAGAAGCAGCAGCCCTCCTGCGCCACCTGGAGAGCTCCTTCCCTGGGATAACCTGGCCAGCATGCTGGGTGGGTGTGGTGGAGGTGGAACCAGAGGACGAAGGCGTTCAGGTCTGTGTCTTTGGGGACTTAAGGCGTTCCCATAATGCACCTCTGTAAGTCTGCTCCTCTCAGATCAGCTGAACTTTGATTATATTTGGAGGAAAGTGTGTTTCAGCCTCTTCTTCGTCTCTGAGTTTCTTCTTTTAATGCCTGTTTTCTTTTGCCTTCTTCTTCTGTAGTTTCTCTTCTTGCAGCTTCTTCTTCTTCTGTAGTTTCTCTTCTTGCAGCTTCTCAGCGTCTTCTTCCTCCTTTTCTTCTCTGTTCAGTTAATTTTCCGTTGTGAGCGAGTCAAAGCTCAGCTGTTATGAACACAAACTGCCAGACATAAATACAGTGAGTCTGTGTGTGAGGAAAGTTTCTCTCTGTGGGTGGTTTGTGCCTCCTCCTCCTCCTCCTCCTCCTCCTCCTCCTCCTCTTCCTCTCTTGCCTTTCAGTCCTTCGTTGTTTAGACGAGTGACAGCGTTTTCTGTCTATGATCCTCTTCAGTTTGGACGTCTCTGCTCTGCTGAGTCTGTGTTTTATCTCCCTCCCTCCCTCCTGACTCCTCCTCCTCCTCCTCCTCCTCCTCCCTCACCTTTCTGTCTGTCTGTCTGTCTTCTCTTTATCTGTCTCTGGATCTGAAGCTGTCACTTCATCTGTCTGCACTCTTTTTCTTAATGTCTCCTCAGCGTCCGTCTGTCTCTCTCTGTTTTATCTTTTCTGCCATCGTTTGACTTTCTTTGCCTCCAGACTTTGTTTTCTTCCTCCTCCTCCTCCTCCTCCTCCTCCTCCATGTTAGTTTCCCTCTCTTTCTACAGTTCTCCAGGGTCCTAATGCAGCAGCTCTGATATATGGCCATGTATGTATGTTACATATTTAGTGTGTGATTAAAGAACTTCAGGTAATAAAACTAAAGTAGATTATTTTTGCATTGAAACCCTGCAGCTTCTTAAAATCATATCAATCAAATAGAAAACAATCTGAGACTACACATTCCTGCTTTTCTTTCTGTCAACTGTCCTCAGGTCACACAAAACACTAATTATTATTAGTAGTAGTATTGTGGCGTATATGCACACTCTCTCTCTCTCACACACACACACTCACACCCCCCTCCCTGTCAGATAAGGGGGGTGTGGTCTTCAGTTTGACAGGATGATGAAAGTTAGTTTGAATGTTGATCAAACAGCAGCGGCCGTTTCCTCTGAATCTGACTGAAGCTGATAGAGACACACACCCCTCACTCTCTCTCTCACACACACACACACACACACACACACACACACACACACACTGTATTATTACATCACTCATCGCTGTCGTCATGACGATGCCGACCTGCAGACAGCTCCTCACACACTCAGTTCAAGAACATAAACAGTGTTCAGCTGCAGTCAGTAACACATTAACATCTAGTTTAACTTCACCTGCCACTCAAACCTAATATTACTATTGAATATAACAATAACTAATAAATATCGTCCGTCAGGCTGTTTGAGCTCCTCACTGAAGACTGTCCTGAGATGAAGACATGTTTGGTGTCTGTGGACACTTCAGGACGTCAGCTGAAGTTTGAAATAAATAGTGTGTGTTTATAAAGTGAATGAGTGAATCTGATCTGATGAATGAACTCAGTGTCCCATCATCAGCTCCACCTGCTGGACAGAAGGACAAACTGCAGCTCTCTCTCCTGTCTCCCTCTCTCTGTCTCTCTCTGTCTCTGTCTGTCCCCTGTCTCTATCTCTGCTGTCTCTCTCTCTCTGTCTCTCTCTCTCCTGTCTCTCTCTCTGTCTCTCTCTCTCCTGTCTCTCTCTCTGTCTCTCTCTCTCTGTCTCTCTCTCTCTCTGTCTCTCTCTCTCCTGTCTCTCTCCTGTCTCTCTCTCTCCTGTCTCTCTCTCTCCTGTCTCTCTCCTGTCTCTCTCTCTCTCCTGTCTCTCTCCTGCCTCTCTCTCTCTCTCTGTCTCTCTCTCTCCTGTCTCTCTCCCTGTCTCTCTCTCTCCTGTCTCTCTCTCTCTCCTGTCTCTCTGCTTTGTTCATGTGGGGACACATAAAGCAGCAGCAGCTGTTTATTATATGAATTGCTGTAGAAGATGAACCAACATGTGATCATCACACACACATGAACAAATAATAAGAATAATTATCAACAACACTAATTGTTCATTAATTCATTAATGCTGATTAATGAATCTGATGATCTATACATTCACATTTTTTTCTTCAGTATTAAATCGGCTTCTTTCCCAAAACTCAACTTCTTACAATTTATGTTATTAATGTTTTCAAAATGTGTTCATAAACACATGCATGTAATGACATGAGCTGCTTATTCATGTCATAACATACACATCTTTATAAGTTTGATCTTTAATCAATAATCAATACACCTGTTTTTTTTCCTCATTATTACTGTTATATTATGTCATTTGTTTGATTTTTAACATTTATTTTAACATTAAAATGCAAATTAGCCCAAATAATGTCCTCACAGATGTGGTCATGAAAATATGAAGCAGTTCATGTTTGAAGTGATTGAACACAAACAGTTTGTATCTGTTTGAAGACCTCATCTGTCTATTGATCGAGTGATAGAGTTAGTGCATCAAGTGTGTGCTCAGTTGTAGTCTATTCAAATATTAATGTGAAAGACACACACACACACACACACACACCTGTGAGAGTGAGCAGGTTGTCGAAGCTGCAGGTGAAGCAGCTTTAAGTCCTGCTAAGAGGATCTGTCTACACACACACACACACACACACACACACACACTGTTGGTCTACAGATGAACACACACACACACACACACACACACACACACACACACACACACACGCGCAGTGTAAGCTGAGCTTTGCGTGCTGAGGATCAGGTCAGTGGTTGTGAGTCTGATGTGTTGAACAGAGGGATGATGGGAGCTGACGGCGACTCGCTGGGGACGAACCCCGAAAACTGACCTCTGAACACGGTAAACACACACCTCTGCTCTGTGTGTGTGTGTGTGTGTGTGTGTTCATCTGTAGACCAACAGTGTGTGTGTGAGTGTGTGTGTGTGTGTGTGTGTTCATGTGTGTAACCCTGTATAATTGTGTGTCAGTGACATGGACGCCGTGGATCCGTCTCCTCTGCGACATTTCGTCGTGGCGAAGCGTTCAATCACCTCCATCTTTGATCAGCTGCTGGACTTTGTGAAGGACGGCTCCGCCTTTGTGGACGGTCAGACACACACACACACACACACACACACACACACACACACACACTCACAGGCTGTAGCTGCTTGTGTGATCTTGTGTCTGCTGGTGTTTAACTGGTGAACGGACCAGAGAAGTGCTGGTGTACTGGTTTTACACTGATTTTCAGAGCACACCCTGAACACAACACGGCGCCCTCGTCTTCATTAGCAGTTTGATTTGAATGAACACAGGGGAGCTTCCTCCTCCAGGTCAAACAGAGGTGGAGACTCTAACAACAGAGCCGTGACTGGCTCTGCCAACATCAGCTAGTTTATGGGTGTAGTGTTCAGAGAGAGAGACAGCTTCAGTGATGCAGAGGTGGTGTTCAGATGGGCGGGTGGTGCTCGTGGCCTGTAAGAGGTAAAGAGGTCATCAGGTAAAACATGTACGATGACATGAATGGATGTACAGAATGTAAAAGTTTAATAAACTATATTTCTGCTCTAATAGTAATAAAGTTTGGTAATTGTCGTGACAATAATCGTAACATGAGCGTTCTCCAGCGTTCAGAGCAGCTCCCATCTTTGTAGTTTATTTATCTGACTGCTTCTGTCCTCCTCCAGTCTGCGAGTCCCTATGTGTGTGAAAAAGGTTTAATCATGTTGGGACCCATTGTGGGGTCCCGACCCTCATGTTGACCCACAGCAGTAAGACGCTGTCACTGTCTCCAACACACAACAGAAACCCTTTTCTAATGTTGGTTGTAGAAATATTGTGACTGTCAGGTGTTGATGTTTGTTTGTTTGTTTGTTTGTTTGTGGTGTGATGTCAGAGGCGTGGCGGGGCGATGACCTGGGTCAGGTGGCTGTGGAGGAGCAGAGTCTGGAGATGCAGAGCTGTGCCACCAAACTGTCGACCATCAGAGAGGTTCTGCTCAGGAGACACATGAAGGTGGCCTTCTTCGGCAGGTACAGAACACCGAGACGCTTCCTGCTGATGTGAAACGCATTAATGAAGCAGACCTTTTCTGGAGCTTTCAACCCCACATCATGATCTTACTCACTGGATGCTCGGTCATCGTCGCGTCACATCAGCACAGGAAGAGGTCACGTGAGAACTGGTGATTGTATGTGGGAGAGATGGGAACCAGTCAAAGTCATATGTTTCTGTCATGATCAATGTTCGTAAATCACTAATCCAGTAATCACACCGACGTTCAGGGAAGTTCTTATCAGCAGCAGGACTGCAGACCTTCAGACTGTTTATCTTATTGTAAGTGTGTGTTTATGTGGTGGACTTATATACAGAGACGACACTGAAACAATATATCGTAGGAAGATACAATCTACAGAAAATACAGCTGCTTCAACTAACAGTAATTGTCAATGTGGAATATTCTGTCGTTTCCTCGATCACTGGATGAATTGTTTTGCCTTTAAAATGAAAGAAAGTGAAACACGTTTGTTATAATTTATACAGAGCACAAAGCAGCTTCTTAATGCCCACAGACGTTCAGTTCATGATCATAGATGACAGAAAGCATCAAATGTTCACATTAGAGAAGCTGAAACGGAGAAGGGTTCACTTTCTGTTGATCGACTCTCAACTGCAGAATAAAACAAGAAAAAAACCTGCACGTCGTCGTACAGGACAGTAGAAATACTGAGAACAACTGACCTGAGGTCTGCTAACTGGAGGGTGTTCTGTTGAATCAGATAAACTTATCTCTGATTCACAAACTGCTGCAGCTTCCTGGTTCAGACACGTTCAGTATTAACGGTCAAACTGATGATGTAACAACTCATCAGGAGGTGGAAATGTTGATATCAATGTTAATGAAACTAATTAACAAGTTTTTAATAATTCAGGCCTGATTTTATTTTGTTTATTAACTTTAGAATTCCATAGCAACACACAGCTGAGACAGTGTCAAGCTCAACATTTGAATAAAGTTTCTAATTCAACTTCAAGTTCAGTCTTTGTGTGTAAATAGTTTAAAATAATGGAAACTAAATAATCCCAACTCAAGGTCCTCTCAGCAGCTTTTTCTGGAGCTACTGGTACTTGTACTTGTACTTGTAATTGTACTTCACTTCTTGTATTTAACAGCTGCAGATTTTACAAACAAAACATGATCATTTAAAACAATCTGTGAATTGTTAAAGATTTTAAACTGAGCTCCACCTTGTTTACACAGTGAGACATCAGTCTTAATGTGGAGTCTTTCTGTTGATGCTGTGAACGTGTGCTGCCTGTGACTCTCAGACGGACGTGAACAATGCTGGATTTAAAAGATAGACAAACATCTTTTGACACGTTTGTTGGAGCTCAGAGGTTCACTCAGCGAACAGAAAGTCTGTTTATAAGAAATCTCCACAGGAGCTTTCAGAGAAGTCTCCAGTGAAACAGCTGGTTTCCCTTTAAGAGTTCGGGACCAGCACCAGTTCAAGGACTTGGTTTGAACATGGTTCACAATCCCCCTAATAAAACAATAAAAAGTCCAATGTGTTTGAAACTATAAAATACATCAAGGTGACAGGTGAAAGGACACTATCACTGTTACTACAAGAGCATCTCTAATCTCACCACAGGGTCTATTCAGGAGCTTTCAGTCACATGATCTTCCTCAACAACAGTTATACATACATATATATGTGTGTGACTTCGTCCCTCTGCTGTCTCTGACTCAGGACCAGTAACGGGAAGAGCACCGTGATCAACGCCATGCTGAGAGACCGAGTGTTACCCAGCGGCATCGGTCACACCACCAACTGCTTCCTGAGAGTCGAGGGAACCGACGGGGACGAGGCTTACCTCACCACCGAGGCGACCAATGAGAGGAGGAGCGTCACGGTGCGACTGGCAGACTTTAAAAGAACAGTCGCACGTGTTGGAGAGCTCAGAGTCAGATGAAACTGATCTGAGGGTTTAAATGTCAGACTGTTTCTGTCTGTGATCATTCTGTGTTTGAATCAGCTCTGTAATATCCTTCCTCCTCCTCAGACGGTGAACCAGCTGGCTCATGCTCTCCACATGGACCCGACTCTGGACTCTGGCAGTCTGGTTAAAGTCTTCTGGCCTAAAAGCCGTTGTGCTCTGCTGAGAGACGACCTGGTGCTGATGGACAGGTAACACAGTGCTGATCCATCAGGATTTATTGATTCGCTTCTTCAGTTCGTTTCTATTCACATCAACCTGAAGAGACCGACACTCGCCTTAGTTTTTAAAAGGTCATGAAAGTCGCCTGCTGATCAGAGCTGCATTTTAATTAAATATCATGAACATGATGAAGAGGATCGTTTGTTTTGGAGCAGGTGGATCTGCACACAGTCGAGTCCTGCAGCTGAGAATACAAATAATGTCAGAGCTGGAGCTCATCCAGCAGGCAGACTGAATAATGAATCCTCAAATCTGACCTCTGACCTCTGACCTCTGACCCCTGACCCAGCCCCGGCACTGATGTCACTCTGGAGTTGGACAGCTGGATCGATAAGTTCTGTCTGGACGCCGACGTCTTCGTTCTGGTGGGAAACGCCGAGTCGACGCTCATGAACACAGTGAGAGAAACACTCAAAAATGTCGTACTGATAAGATGTGATAGACAGTAAATCATGATGACTCAGTGTAGCTGTGTGTGTGTGTGTGTGTGTGTGTGTGTGATGTCTGCAGGAGAAACTTTTCTTCCACAAAGTCAGCGAGAGAATCTCCAAACCGAATATCTTCATCCTCCACAACAGATGGGACGCTTCAGTGAGCGAACCTGAATACATCGAGGAGGTCAGCGTGTGTGTGTGTGTGTGTGTGTGTGTGTGTGTGTGTGTGTGTGTGTGACCAACCTACCTGCTTTGGGAGGCTTTTATTTTGAAGCCGCTAAAAAAAGACAAACATGAGAGTAACCTTTTAAAGCTGACTTTGTTACCACAGCAACACAAAATAACCATAAACAGCTTTCTTCCTTCACTGGAAATGTTTTATTTCTGTTTTTGAATCTGCTCCATGTTCTGACCCGGAGAGAGACACACGAGACTGAAACATTTGGTCTGATATGAAACAGACGACGCCTCATTCCTCTAGAAACACGTTTCCTGGTCTCCTCACGTCTTCAGAGGGTCCGAGATGTGAGGAGGAGACCTAAGTGAGGGAAACATGGATGCAGTTCAGGGAGTTGGGATGTACCCTCTGTGTCCTCCCCCTGCTGTCCAGGTGAGGAAGCAGCACCTGGACCGCTGCGTGAGTTTCCTGGCCGAGGAGCTGAAGGTGGTCGGCCTGGACGAGGCTCCGGGGAGGATCTTCTTCGTCTCGGCCAGAGAGGTTCTGAGCTCCAGGATGCAGCGAGCGCAGGGCATGCCTGAGACAGGTGAGACAGGTGAGACAGGTGAGGGACAGCAGGAGGAGGAGCCTCCCTTCATCACACAGACAACTGATGTTTGTATCTGACATCAGGTTCAACACAGACGTCCCAAAGTGCACTGAATAATAATAATAATTATTATTATTATTATTATTATTATTATTAATAATAATATTTTGGATATAGCCCTGAGTATCCATGAGTTTTATAGCAATATGTGAACCAGAAGAAGGTTAATTAAAATAACAGATAAAGTGAAGTCCATGCACTAAAATAGATTTTCATTGTCTTGTGTGATAAAGGAAAACACAGTCGAGCTGTTAAAGTATCACTGATAACTTCTTGTGATGCTCCGTGTCGTTCTCACCATGTGTGTGTTTGCATGTTGTTCGTCTGGATGATCCCTGAACGCACCGATACATTCCTCCGGTGTGTCAGATGTTGTGGTTTATGTTTCAGTAAACTGAATCTCTTGCTGGTGAGTGATTCAGATGTCAGATGGATCAATAAGAGACGAGTCGTTAGTTGCAGCCTGAAGGCTGACTCAACAGTTTTACAGTCACAATAGATGATGAAAGCCTCACACACCAGAGTGACATGTTGTTAAAGTCTGATGGGAGGTCCGCTGTGGTTCAGCTGGCGTCTGTTCTGTCTGTACTGAAGCTCCTGCAGACTCACACCTGTGTCTTCCTGCAGGTGGCGCTCTGGCTGAAGGTTTCCACGAGAGACTGAGAGAGTTCCAGATGTTTGAGAGGACGTTTGAGGTACAAAAATACGTGTGTGTGTGTGTGTGTGTATATATATATAAAAACACTGATCAAAGATATTTAAACTGACCCCTGGTGACCTTTGACCCTGCAGGAGTTCATCTCTCAGTCTGCGGTGAAGACTAAGTTTGAGCAGCACACAGTGAGAGCGTGGCAGATCACCCAGGCCATCAAAGCTGTGATGGACGCCATCAACATCACCTCCGCTGACAGGAAGTCAGGAAACAAACTAACTCACTTCCTGTTTAACAAAAGGAGCAACTCATGTCCAAGAAGTCATTTTGACTTTGACCTTTGACCTTTGATAGGATCTGCTGCCTGGAGGAGCGTGAGGACCAGAGGGACCGGCTGGACTTTGTTCGAGGACAGATTAACCGTCTGACCGACAGCGTCAGAGAGAGGATCAAGACTCTGACTGATGACGTCGCTGCCAAGGTGAAGAATTCAGGTTGACACGCATCAGCTGACATTTAGCTTTTACAATGTGTGGATGAGATATGAGATAGTCTCTGCACAGTTTGTCCACCGACACCTGTACACTGTAAAACACAGATCGGTCGCCGTTCGCCATGATAATACAGAAACGTTGTGTGGACGTACAGTAAGCAGCTTCATGTTGCTCGTCGTCAGGTGGCGGCGGCGCTGTCCGATCAGATCCGGTCACTTCCTGTTCTGGTGGACGAGTTCAGAGCAGATTTCAACCCGACACAAGAAACTCTGGAGCTCTACAAAACTGTGAGTACTGCAGTAAAACTACTGTCACTGATACAAGTACTCTGCTAAGTACAAGGTTCAACATTTATTTTTCAGGCCACATGTTTAGCCTAGCTTAGCACAAAGATTGGAGGCAGTGGGAAACTGCTATAAAAGTCTAAATCTGTCTGATTTACTCAGATGAAACTGACGTCTGAAGGTCCAACATTTAGAGAAATCTTCTGTCTCTCTGTAACCTCACTGTACCTGAACACACCTGACTATATATAAAACACACACACACACACAGACTTAATCCAAATGTTGCTTTAGAGGAACTCATGACACATTAAGCTGCTTTACTTCCAGTCCAGTTTACAGTGTGTGTTTGATTAGAGAATCTGTTTTGCCCTGGGCTTTGCCTCTCAGACGGGCTTCCTAACCCTCTGATTGGTGGAGCTTGTTACTTGTCCACTGCCTGAGAGGAGGGACCTGCAGACACTACTCAGGGAAAATATGATTTAGTCTTTATTTTGATTGACAACTGACATTGTGTCATATAATGTGATTTTTATTCATCTTAGTGCACACAGAAAAATAACCAGCTTCGTCACAGTGTTAGACTGATATAACCTCTGACTCCTCTGAAGAACCGAAGGAGATGAGCTTCAGACTGTGACGTCTTGTTGTTTGTCCTCTTCAGAAGCTGCTGCAGCATGTGGACGAGAGGATGGTCGGCTGTCTGTCCCATCGCTGCTCCGTCAGCGTCCTCAGAGACATCAGAGACGCCCAGAGACACATGATCGGTACGATGTTTCACTTTGTCCACACGCGGTTTCATCATCAGTCACAAACAGGCGATGTGACAGCCGTTTGTCTCCTCTGTCCTCAGACAGCGTCCGTCCTCTGCTGTCTCTGTCTGTCCAGGAGCAGCTCTCCGCTCCCTCCTCATCCTTCGAGTTGACCTATGACCTCGGCCTTGCCACCCTCTGTGCAGATTTCCGTGAAAACATTCAGTTCCAGTTTTCTCTGGGCTGGACCGCCCTCGTCACGCGCTTCATCGGAGCCGCCAACGCCAAGCGAGCGCTGAGCGCCTCGGACCCGCGACTGCAGGTCTGTGTTTAATGTCCCACAAACTGATTGTTGAAAATAGTCAGACTATGAAAAGACATCACTATTATTTCTCTCTGCAGGAAAGCTCCACCTTCAAGGATGAGATGGTGGTTTCCATAGCGACAGGTCTGGTCTCCGTCACCTCCCGGGCGTCCATGACAGTGCTGGTGATCGGTGGAGTGGTACGTCCTGCAGGCTAACAGGGTCATTATTGATCCATCTGCTCATTGTTTGTATAATGTCGATCTAATCTGTCTGCAAGGAAACTATATGTATATATATATATATATATATATATATGTGTGTGTTTGTGTGTCTCAGGTGTGTCTCAGGTGTTTTTGTGTGTCTCAGGTGTGTTTGTGTGTCTCAGGTGTGCTGCAGGTGTGTTTGTGTGTCTCAGGTGTGTTTGTGTGTTTGTGTGCTGCAGGTGTGTTTGTGTGTCTCAGGTGTGTCTCAGGTGTGTCTCAGGTGTGTTTGTGTGTCTCAGGTGTGTTTGTGTGTTTGTGTGCTGCAGGTGTGTTTGTGTGTCTCAGGTGTGTCTCAGGTGTGTCTCAGGTGTGTTTGTGTGTCTCAGGTGTGCTGCAGGTGTGTTTGTGTGTCTCAAGTGTGTTTGTGTGTCTCAGGTGTGCTGCAGGTGTGTTTGTGTGTCTCAGGTGTGTTTGTGTGTTTGTGTGCTGCAGGTGTGTTTGTGTGTCTCAGGTGTGTTTGTGTGTTTGTGTGCTGCAGGTGTGTTTGTGTGTCTCAGGTGTGTCTCAGGTGTGTCTCAGGTGTGTTTGTGTGTCTCAGGTGTGCTGCAGGTGTGTTTGTGTGTCTCAGGTGTGTTTGTGTGTCTCAGGTGTGCTGCAGGTGTGTTTGTGTGTCTCAGGTGTGCTGCAGGTGTGTGTGTTTGTGTGTCTCAGGTGTGTTTGTGTGTCTCAGGTGTGTTTGTGTGTCTCAGGTGTGCTGCAGGTGTGTTTGTGTGTCTCAGGTGTGTTTGTGTGCTACAGGTGTGGCGTTCGGTGGGCTGGCGTCTCATCGCGCTCTCTCTCTCTCTGTACGGTCTCCTCTACCTGTACGAGAAGCTCACCTGGACCAACGCCAGCAGAGAGCGCGCTCTGAAGCAGCAGTTTGTTGAGCACGTCGCCCACCGCCTGAGAGCCGTCGTCCCCGTCAGCAGCTCCGCCTGCAGCCAGCAGGTGTACAAGTAAGACCCCCCCCCCTACACACACACACTCATACACACACAGGGACTGAGTGAACACCTGATGGGAGTCTGAAACTCACCTGTTGTGTTTGTGTTTGAGGGAGCTGTCGTCCACGTTCAGCCGTCTGACTCAGAGAGTCGATCTGAGTGAAGCTGAGCTGGAGGGAAACATCCGACAGCTGAGCTTCAGGATCCAGAGACTGGAGAACATCCAGAGGAGATCCAAGGCCTTCAGGTCTGTTTGGGGGGGGGGGGGGGGGGGGTTGTCAGGTTCATTCAGGTCAGAGGTCACATGCTCCCTGAGGGGGGTCGGGGGGGTGTCTTTTGATGAAGCTAAGCTTTCCCCCTGCTTCGAGTCTCTGTGCTAAGCTAGGCTAAACAAGTCCTGGAGCCGTGTCTGTAGATGCTCTCTCAGATGATCTGAAACAGATTTACAGAAGATTTATGAGTTTCGTCGTGTTACTGATTTATTGTCATCGGAAAGCATTTCCTCGCCGCCATCATAAGTCACACAGGAGCTGTAGGGGGGAGCTGGGGGCTGTTCAGGTGGTTATTCCACTCTGACAGAATCACAAATATAATCTGTAAAGTGACTGACGCTGTTAAATGACTGTAGTGGAGGACAGGTACAGTTTTATGGTATAAAGTAGAACATAAGGAAGTATTCAAGTAGTACTACAAGTACTACAAAACATACTCTACTACTGTTTGAGTAATTTTTCACCATGATCCTCTAACTTAAAGCTACTTCCTGAGTTTATTAGTGAAGAATGTTTTCAAGATGAATCTGTTGAAATAAAGTTTTCCTTGTATTTCAGGAACAGAGCCACAGAGCTGGAGACTCAGCTGGAGGCCTTTTCTGTTCAGTATCTGCAGGGAAACTGAAGAAGAAGTCACATGTAGTTTGTTGGTGAGCAGCGCCCCCTGCTGTCTCTGTTCAGCAGCTTCAGGCCAATAAATACAGGAAACATCAGTAATACTGCAGTTCTCAGCTCAGTTTAAAGTTCCTCACAGTGAAGATGATGAAACCTGTCTGTTACTGCTGTCGCTAATAATCGCTCAGTGATCAGTTCAGTCTTAGTAACACCAGCTCCCTGTGTGCAGCAGCTGACTCTCCAGATGTTGCTGATGTAAATAAAACAGCATCACGTTTTCACACTCATGGTCCTATTGTGAAATATAAACAGACCTCAGATCAGCTGCAGCTCCTCAGAAACTCCTGTAAGTTTACTGTTTAATCTTTTCTTTTATTATTAAAACACTTTTAAAACTCAGGTTTTACCGTCAACTCTATTCTTGACTTTGACAAAACTTTCCCAACTCAACATCAACTTACTGGCTTGTTCTGGTGCTTTCAACTGTATCACACAGGTTTCATCAGCAGATGCAGTTTTCATGACGATGGATGTGTTGAGCTCAGCAGCTGTTTTGATGAGGAGTCCGTCATGATGACTGTTTAAACCTTCAGTATTTTATTAATGGGCTGTGGATCAATAAAACATGGCTGATATGAGTGCGTTTCCATCTTCTGGTTTTTATGTGTATTTTCAATTTGTGCAGAAAAACAGACAATTTGAAACAATCTCGAGAGTTTTGACGCTTGGCTGAGATGTAAAAGTTGTAAAACAAAATGCATCAAAGTGAAACAGTAACAGACTTGATGAATAAATGCCATGGAGCGATGAGGAGGCTGTAACCTTCCTCACAACACAGATGTTTCCATCATGTTCTCCATGTGGTTCTCCGTCGTCTGAGCTTCGACTGGAGCTCATTAATGACATCATCTCCTCGTGTCCTCTTCTTCTGTGGTGGTTTAAAGGCAGCGACTGGAGTATCAGCTCCACCAGCTGTTAATTAGCTCCATCAGCTGTTTAGTAGCTCCACCAGCTGTTTATTAGCTCCACCAGCTGTTGATTAGCTCCACCAGCTGTTTAGTAGCTCCACCAGCTGTTTATTAGCTCCACCAGCTGCTAATTAGCTCCATCAGCTGTTTAGTAGCTCCACCAGCTGTTTATTAGCTCCACCAGCTGTTGATTAGCTCCACCAGCTGTTTAGTAGCTCCACCAGCTGTTTATCAGCTCCACCAGCTGCTAATTAGCTCCATCAGCTGTTTAGTAGCTCCACCAGCTGTTTATTAGCTCCACCAGCTGTTGATTAGCTCCACCAGCTGTTTAGTAGCTCCACCAGCTGTTTAGTAGCTCCACCAGCTGTTGATTAGCTCCACCAGCTGTTTATCAGCATCAACCAATGAACTCATATTGACACAGAAACAAGCAGGTCAGGTTTAGTTTCATGAGTAAAGTCAAGTTAAAATGTGGACTACAGTCTGTTCATTTTTCACTCATTTCTATCAGATTATTTTCTCATCACTGTCAGCTGGACTGTTTTGATCATAACACACTTCAGTGTTTGGTGAATATTGTGACTTGCAGCAATGTTGTTGTAATAATTCATCCACGCCTGTTTAATACAGTTACCTGGACTTCTCTCAAACACTGTTCATCACGAGTCAGTATGTCTGTGGGTTACTGAACATTTTGTCACGTCACTTCTCGTAAGTTAAATAAATCATGTTTGCAACGTCACACCTGTGATGTGAGTGATACTGCAGTCTGTCCCTGTTTACTATGTAGAGCTCCATATTTACTGCCATACACACATACATATATATACATATATATATACATATATACATACATATATATATATACATACACATATATATATATATACATATATATATAAACATACACCTACATACACACACTCACACATACATACATAAAAACATACATACACATACATACATACAAACATACACACACATACATACATACACATATGAACATATGCACATACATACATAAACACACACACATACTTACATGCATACACACAAACATACATACACACACACATACTGGTTTTCATTTATAATGGGGACCAACTTTTTAATCATCACCTGTGGGGACCACCCTTTCTAGAGGGCCTAGAGGTGTGAAAAAAATTAGGTACACTTGCCACTGCTTAGTTAGCCTATACACGCCTTCAAATCTCTACATTGATGAAGTAATGATTTCACCATGCTAACTGGGGACCTATGAAAAACACAGTGAACAGGGTTGAAGGGGACCTAATTTAAATATAATTTGCATAATTTTGCATAACTCACACAGATTCCCATTTGATTACTGGGGACCATGCTAGAATTATCATTATTAGTATTACTCTAATTATTATTTCTACATTAAAATGGCAAATTACATACATCTATATCAAGTCAAACCTCAGATTATTGCATTTTACTTCTCACAAGGTTGACTCACAATAAAAATGGCTGAGCATACACAGTTGCTCCTGCGACATGTACTGTAAACTGCTACCTAGCTGAAATTGAGTTGTCCTTGACCACCCTGGTTATGTCTTCATATTAATTTTTCATAGTTAGCCACCTGCTACCCATAGGGATGAGACCAAATACCCGAATACAGACACGGAATCAAACCACAATAATGGCACTTAGCACCACCCTAATAATACTACCAATCATCTCACACATTTGTCGTAAGTTACATGTAGTTCGTAGTAGTGACTGTCATTAGTTAAATTCCAAGAAATAAAACTCTCATTTAAATTGCACTTTTTAATGACTCCAGGTAACTGGAAAACTCAGAGGCCTGCCCAGTCTCTTTCTCTCACATTTCACTTCTGACAGCAAGCAAATATTGAATGTGAACAATGCAAAACATTTAAAAACACACAAAATTCACAGTAGACTACCATCATAATAGATTTACTTCCCTTATCAAAAATATATTTTGAAACTAGGAAATGCATTTAACATGCATTCAACACCTTGAGTATTTTGCTGATTAATTTGAATGTAAACCAGCCTGTGCGTTGGTAATCACTATACTAATTACGCTGAACTTTTCTTTTGTAGGCTGTAATGCGGTTATAAACATAAAATTTCAAGGTTTGCCAGTCCCGGTTCTTGAGAGCTTCTGGTTCAGCCCTTAAACATTTCTCACAGTCACTTTTTGCCAGTACAACACAAGAAGTGATGAATCGTTTCATGTGCCTCTCCACCGCCTGCACCTCTGTCTGCTGCCAGGGTGTTTTTTTTCTGGCCAGCTTTACCTGTAAGTGAGCAGAAAAACTAATTTGTAAATAAAAGTAGAAGGAAGGGTGTGAGCTACAAGTCCTGTAAGTTCTAAAGCCGGTATCAGTATATGTATATGCCAACATCTACAGTACAAATTGAGCATTCAACAATTTGTGCATTCTGCCACTTGGGCTGAAATGAACACTGGGGAAGAGGAAATCAACAATATTTATCATACACGTATACATCATCTTCTACCAGATTAGATACTGTGCTTGAGGATATCGGTTTTGACACAAGGCTGCTTAAGTGGCATTATGCAATCAAACTAAAAAGGTAGAATGCGTTTAAAAACCTTTTGGATAACCATCATGCTAAAGTAAAGCACTACTACATTACTATGGTTTCAGCAACGTTAGCTTCTTGAACATAATGTCAATTAATATTAAAGCTACTTTAACTACTTGAAACACTTAGTACTAGCATTAGTACTAACACATATGCTTCTACCAAATGAGTAACTAGTTCTTACTATACATCCATCCGTTGGTTACATTGTTTAACCTATTCAGGCTCATAGGTGCGTTACTAGAATAACTAAAATTTACCTCTGGAAGAGGGTCTCACAACACTGACCCCAGAAGCTACCTCATCCTCTGCTGATGGCAGTTTGTGTCTCTTGTGTGTTGGTGGGACTTCATTCCCCTCTGCAGGTGGAAGAGTCTCCTCTGCTGATGGTTCTATGAAAAAAAAAGAACATTCTCAATAAGATGCATACTTCACATGTACTACAAGAATGCTGACCATACCCAATCAATGTGTCATTTGTTTTTGCAGGAACACTTAATTATAAAACATTTAGGTGCATTCAACTATTAAAAAGGTTCAGTGTGTTGGATTTAGGGGGATCTATTATCAAAAATGGAATATAATATTCATATAATTTCCTGAAACTAAGAATCGTGTTTTCGTTAGCTTAGAATGAGCCCTTTATATGTACATAGGGAGCGGGTCCTCTTCCACAGAGTCCACCATGTTGCACTGCCATGTTTCTACAGTAGCCCAGAACAGACAAACAGGGCCTTTCGTGTTTTTACGTTGAAGTGGCAGCTTGAATTTGGTGGCGCGAATGCACCATAAGATGAAGAAGAGGAATACCATTACCTGATAAAAGTTAAGTTTCACCTCTTTGTCTGTCCACACTTCCTCTCTCTTGATCACCCAAGCGTGTACACTTTCTATATCCCTCTCTTTCTCTCCTTCTTTGTCTCGTCTTTTTTAGCAAGTCAATTAAATTATGTTTAAATATCAGCATTATTCAATACATTTCTGTTCCTGGTAGCAAAGCTGGTTCACTAAAGCGGGGAAGCCTCGGCTCACACTTATTTTTCGCTGCTGATTTTAGAAAGGCAAGACACAGTGTGTCTTCTATTTACTCAATGGTAATGTTTTTGTTAAATAAAACATGCTCACAAACTAACCATGCAAGACAGGTAGTCTTGTATGGTCATTTTAGTGGCGTTGCTTATGCTATGTTTAGTTAGACTAATTCATTTTCTTAAGGACATGTCTCTAAATGTAATGCATGTCAACAGACACCAGACTTGAGAGAAAAAACATCAATTCAACTAGAACGTTTCTTCCTGCACCGTCCACCACTGTCTGCTTTCACACCCATTGATTAAAACCAGCTTTGTGGGGACATTTCACACACCATGTCGTGGTCCCTTATGGGGACCAATTGCGACCAGTTTGTCAGATACTTAACACAAACTTTCTACCTAAACACTGACGGAAGGTGTGCTGTGGGGACGTCGTGAACGTCCCAGAATAGAGTGATATTTTACCAAAAGGAAAGTCCCTATGAAGGTTCAAATCTGTCCTAAATCTCCCAGTATCATTAGCCTTCTAGTTGCATTACATAAAACTGTTTGGCAGTCCTGATTCACAGTAGATTACCATCATAATAGATTTACTTCCCTTATTTACCTGCTTAAAATGAAACAAAAGCAGAAAAAGATGACTCAAAGACTCTAGGAGTAAAGCTGAAGTGCTAAACGTGAATGTACCTGTTGATTAGTCTTCTGTCGACTAGTAGCTTCATCCATTTGTGTCTCTGAAGGGACAGCAGGATGGGAGCTTTCCACGGGATACACATGTGCTGCATGTGTGGTCATCTGCAAATATGAAAAACAATTGGTCAATATGATGTAAACACTGCATAATATTTAGTTAGACTAATTCATTTTCTTAAGGACATGTCTCTAAATTAAATGCATGTCAAAAGACACCAGACTTGAGAGAAAAACATCAATTCAACTAGAACGTTTCTTCCTGCACCGTCCACCGCTGTCTGCTTTCACTCCCATTGATTAAAACCAGCTTTGTGGGGACATTTCACACACCATGTCGTGGTCCCTTATGGGGACCAATTGCGTCCAGTTTGTCAGATACTTAACACAAACTTTCTACCTAAACACTGACAGAAGGTGTGCTGTGGGGACGTCGTGAACGTCCCAGAATAGAGTGATATTTTACCAAAAGGGAAGTCCCTATGAAGGTTCAAATCTGTCCTAAATCTCCCATTATCATTAGCCTTCTAGTTGCATTACATAAAACTGTTTGGCAGTCCTGATTCACAGTAGATTACCATCATAATAGATTTACTTCCCTTATTTACCTGCTTAAAATGAAACAAAAGCAGAAAAAGATGACTCAGAAAGACTCTAGGAGTAAAGCTGAAGTGCTAAACGTGAATGTACCTGTTGATTAGTCTTCTGTCGACTAGTAGCTTCATCCATCTGTGTCTCTGAAGGGACAGCAGGATGGGAGCTTTCCATGGGATTGACATGTGCTGCATGTGTGGTCATCTGCAAATATTAAAAACAATTGGTCAATATGATGTAAACACTGCATAATATTTAGTTAGACTAATTCATCTTCTTAAGGACATGTCTCTAAATGTAATGCATGTCCACAGACACCAGACTTGAGAGAAAAAACATCAATTCAACTAGAACGTTTCTTCCTGCACCGTCCACCGCTGTCTGCTTTCACACCCATTGATTAAAACCAGCTTTGTGGGGACATTTCACACACCATGTCGTGGTCCCTTATGGGGACCAATTGCGTCCAGTTTGTCAGATACTTAACACAAACTTTCTACCTAAACACTGACAGAAGGTGTGCTGTGGGGACGTCGTGAACGTCCCAGAATAGAGTGATATTTTACCAAAAGGAAAGTCCCTAGGAAGGTTCAAATCTGTCCTAAATCTCCCAGTATCATTAGCCTTCTAGTTGCATTACATAAAACTGTTTGGCAGTCCTGATTCACAGTAGATTACCATCATAATAGATTTACTTCCCTTATTTACCTGCTTAAAATGAAACAAAAGCAGAAAAAGATGACTCAGAAAGACTCTAGGAGTAAAGCTGAAGTGCAGTCAACCTGACAAACTCTCACTGACCCCCCCCCCCCCAGAACACAAACACAAGCTATACGTTATATTAACGTACATCACCCCTGTCCCCCCTGCGTTACATTAACGCACCCAGCCCCTACTGGATACTTTATCTGGACACTTTACTTTATTCTGGTCAAAACTGCACTGTTTGTTATCTGCACTGTTTGTTATTTATCTTGTTTTTATTTTATTTTTTTATTCTATTTTACTTTTTATATTCTACTTATTTGTTATCGAATCAATAGCACCTTCAGACCACAGCAAATTCCTTGTAATGTATGTTACTTGGCAATAAACAGTTTCTGATTCTGATTCTGATTCTGATTCTAAACGTGAATGTACCTGTTGATTAGTCTTCTGTCGACTAGTAGCTTCATCCATCTGTGTCTCTGAAGGGACAGCAGGATGGGAGCTTTCCACGGGATTGACATGTGCTGCATGTGTGGTCATCTGCAAATATGAAAAACAATTGGTCAATATGATGTAAACACTGCATAATATTTAGTTCGACTAATTCATTTTCTTAAGGACATGTCTCTAAATTAAATGCATGTCCACAGACACCAGACTTGAGAGAAAAAACATCAATTCAACTAGAACGTTTCTTCCTGCACCGTCCACCGCTGTCTGCTTTCACACCCATTGATTAAAACCAGCTTTGTGGGGACATTTCACACACCATGTCGTGGTCCCTTATGGGGACCAATTGCGTCCAGTTTGTCAGATACTTAACACAAACTTTCTACCTAAACACTGGCGGAAGGTGTGCTGTGGGGACGTTGTGAACGTCCCAGAATAGAGTGATATTTTGCCAAAAGGAAAGTCCTTATGAAGGTTCAAATCTGTCCTAAATCTCCCATTATCATTAGCCTTCTAGTTGCATTACATAAAACTGTTAGGCAGTCCTGATTCACAGTAGATTACCATAAAAGATTATATGTCCTAAATATACTGTATATAAATATTAAATAGAAATAGAGATAATTTAGATTCTAATAGTTTCAAATGAGTATACCTTCAACCACAAAGTTATTTTGAGATATTCTGCAACTACGAAATCTTCTTTGGAGAATTTTCATTTTCAATGAAACATGAAATCATATGTACAACAATTATCAATTAGTCCGTGGCAATACGTATTAAAAAAACATGATGCAGATAAAGAGTGATATATATAAAAATAATGTTAAATACCACATCTGACACCATCTTACCTTTCACTGCATCTATGTACTTCACCTCCAGTTTTGATGTTTTGTCCGTTTTTGAGCGAACATGATGAAGGGCATCTTTAAGAGGACTGACCCTTGGTGGCATTTTAAACTGCAGAGAAATGTTTACAAAATGTAGATAGCTTCGGCTTCAGTTTTAGTACAATTACATTTGAGGCTTTTAAAGTTGTTAGCTGTGTAACATATTTACTCTCATGCTTAGATGCTTGAACATATTCCCAGTTAACGGTGCATTAATTTAGTTCGATTATTGGACTTCAGTGGGCAGTAGCTTACTCTATCACACAACCTCACCTCACCTCACCTCACAAACTTCATTTATTCATTTATGTATTCATTTGTTTAGGTAGTTAGTTAGGTAGTTAGTTTAATTCGACTTAATCAGTAATGGTGCCCTAAAACTTTAATCCCTGCTTTAGTTACCTAGCTAGCTAACTGTTAACTTTGGCACAGTAACGTTAGCTAGCTAGTTGATAAAACTGCTTTTGGCTAGCATCCTTTAAACAAGAGAACCAAACATTTTCATGAATAAATTGCTTCATAATGCAAAAAACTCTGAAACTGAATCTGAAAACACTGAGCATTTACCAAGCACACCACTCACTCCGCTGATTTCTACACTGTTTTTGATTTCCATCCACGTGTTTGATTTCCAACAACCACCTGCACTTGGACGAAGGAACGGCATTTAACCATTTATCAAGCTGAGGTTGAACATACAGCCTACTTCCTGCGCGATTTCACAATAAAAGCCTGCCAGCGGAAGCCACAGTTACACACATAGCTTTGCTTATTTCAGTGTAAAATTTGTATCAGGATACAGAACTATTTGACAATGGCTGACAATTATTAGACCTAGTCATTTTAGAATTCTGTCTGTTACAGTTTTACCATTTTTATTTTATTTTATTAAATTGTATTTTTCTCTGTAAAATACTTTGAACAAAACCTTTTGTTTTTTAAAACATGCTCTATAAACCTGGGTTGCCTTCACTACAAATCTTGATCCTAAAGTCAACATAGTGAAAAATAAAATAAAATAAAATAAGAAAACAAGGCTCTCATTAACATGATCGATTGTTCCACATCCCTTCCAAGAGTAATCAATTAGAGTTGTTTGCATTACATGGTGCAACAACAGTCACCTGAAGTAGTGATGGGAATTCCGGTTCTTTTTAATGAGCCGGATAATTTGGCTCAGCTCACCTAGGAGAGTCGGCTCTTTCGGCTCCCAAACGGCTCTTCGTTTTACCACTTACAATATAAGTCTTATACCTATTATAATCCAGCCAATTTTAGCGCTGTTTTGACTTATGATTTGTATGTGTACACATATATCACTTAAATTATTCAATACATCCTTTGTACTGAAGTATTCAAAAGTAAAAAATTACATTTTCTAATATCAATAATTGCTGTAGCCAATTGTTTTCATTGCATTTACAGACCCTTGTAACTCTGAAACCACCCAATGAATGCACTGACTTGCTTGTAGAACCACTCTGCTACACAAAGCAGATAGAAACACCTATAAAAACTTAAGCAGAGAAATTTAAAATAAAGGAAAGCTATTGACACACACCCCTAACAAAACAGCAGAGCTTTATTTTAGTATTAACAAAAGAAAACCTAAAAATAACAAGTACAATATACTGTGTATATATATATATATATATATATATATATATATATATATATATATATATAAAAGTAAAGTACTGAAAAAGTAAAGTGAAGTAAAAATAATCATAAATAAATGAATTGCAAAGCAGCAGCATCCAACAGTTTTAGGTGTCTCTATGAACTAACCACCATCAACAATCTAACTAACTTTTTATTATTTTTTTCAGGGCAGATTGGCATTGAGGAAGACCAAGTGCCTCAGCTTAGAGGGGCTGATCCGGTTTCTCCTCTCTGTTATTATCTGCCCTGCACGTGACATTCAGTCACTGACTGCATGGAGCACCCGTGACGTGGAGATCGTCGTATCATTCTGCCTTGTATTACTTTACAAACAAAAAAACTAAATAAAACGGCTCGGTCGCAGACGGGAGCCGGCTCCCATCATTCACTTAAAAGAGCCAACTCTTTGAACCGACACATCACTAACCTGAAGCTCAATATCAGCAAGACCAAAGAGCTGGTGGTGGACTACCAGAGGAACACGAGGGCCCCTGTCCCTGTTCAACCAGGGACAAGAAGTGGAGAGGGTGGACTCATACAGGTACCTTGGGGTCCAAATCAATAAAAAACTGAACTGCTCATAACACTGACGCCCTATTCAGGAAGGGACAGAGCAGACTGGTCTTCCTGAGGAGACTCCGATCCTTCAGTGTGTGCAACAGGATCCTGAAGACCTTCTACCAGTCTGTAGTACCCAGTGCTCTGTTCTTTGCTGTGGTGTGCTGGGAGGTGGCAGCAAGGCTGGTGAGGCCAGAGACTGAACAAACTGGTAAAGAAAGCCAGTTCTGTGGTCGGGCTGGGACTGGACAGTCTGGAGTCAGTGGTGGGGAGGAGGATGAAGGACAAGATCAAAGCCATCCTGGAAACCCCCCCTCACCCCCTGTACGACGAGCTGAGGCAGATGGGCAGCTCATTCAGCCACCCACCCAGGAGCA